>NC_034414.1:1213334-1214570 GCF_002078875.1 Numida meleagris | reverse complement strand
TTAATTATGGACATAATGCTCGACAGTGCAAATGCAGACAAGGGAATGCTCTGACCACATGAAGTGGTATCCTGAAACGTTATGGTGTTCTGTGAATGGGAAATGGAAATGCCATTAGGAGACTTGATGTCTATTCAGTTACTGGGGTGTGAAAAGAGGAACAACATCTTGTTCCTGCTTTAACCAGAGTCACAGCAGTGGGATATAAATGTTAAATTACTTTCCTACTTCTCCCTTCTAAGGTAGGAAATAATGTTAGAAATAAACTTGACTTAGTGTATATCGCTCAGTCTTTAGTGGTGATGTCGGTACTAATCCTGATGCCTTTTTATTTGGGGCCTGCGAGTATGTTGGAATCTATTGCGATGAGTAATACGCTAGAATATGAACTACAGCGCTGTTAAATTAATATTCTGTGGTATCCTGTTTTTTTCATGCAGAGCATAGTAGAAATGTTTGGGCGTCGATCATTTGCAGTGTAATACTGAGACAGTTTGAAAAGAGAAAATCTCGAAACACGTGACTGACCTTGTTTTCCAAAATGCCCAGTGAACAGATGAATGGCCAGTGTGTGTTCCCATGGCACTCAGGGCAGCTGGAGTCTGGGTGAGCGTTGGAACGGAGCGGTGATATGTGCAGACACAGAGGATGATGTTGGGGTTGATGTCCCCCTCCACTCGGCTCTTGTGAGGCCCCATCTTCAGTACTGTGTCCAGGCCTGAGGTCGCTAGCACGAGTAAGATGTGGGGCTCTTGGAATGGGTCCAGAGGAGGCCACCAAGATGATCGTAGGGCTGGAGCACCTGTCCTGTGAAGAAAGGTAGAGGGAATTGGGCTTGTTTCTCTTGGAGAAACGAAGGCTCCGGGGAGACCTCGTTGTGGCCTTCCAATACCTGAAGGGAGCGTATAAACGGGAGGGGGTACGACTGTTTGCATGGGTGGGTAAGGATAGGACAAGAGGGAATGGATTTAAACTGAGCCGGGGAGGTTTAATGTAGATATTAGGAGGAAGCTTTTCACTCAGAGGGTGGTGATGCACCGGAACAGGTTGCCCGAGGAGGTTGTGGATGCCCCCTCCCTGGAGGTGTCCAAGGCCAGGTTGGATGTGGCTCTGGGCAGTCTAGTCTAGTGGTTGGTGACCCTGCCTACAGAAGGGGGGCTGAAACTCAATTATCTTAGAGGTCCTTTTAGACCCAGGTCATTCTATGATTCTGTGGTTTTTAAAGATGCCAAACAA
>NC_034414.1:1207550-1208289 GCF_002078875.1 Numida meleagris | reverse complement strand
AGTTGAAATAGCGATTGTTTTGATCAGAATGTCAGTGAATGCTCGAAAGCCTCCAGCAGCTGATGGTTTCACTGCATTAGTGTGCTACAGTTGCATTACGTCTTGAAATGTAAATTCCTGTGTCGGTTATTCCGTCCCAAAGCTTGGGTTCCAACAACAGAAGACAAAGTTTACACAGTGTTGGTCAATAACTAATCATCAAAACTCAGTCTTCAAATAAGAGACTAAATCAGCAAGAACGTCTGATGGCGAGGCTTAACTTGATCATGCTCTTCTAGCAGATGCTTACGCTAAAATCCAATATCAGCAAACTGATGTGTGTAGTTAAAATTAGGTATCGCACGGTGTGGCAGAAGGAGTTGTAAGCTCAGTTGTCAGAAGTCGGACCGCTTCTCGGGAAAGTTTTGTTCTATGAAAAGAGATGGTGAAAATTGCATTCTTTAAAGGCAGAGTATTGACGGTTCCTGCCTAAAGCATTTTTTACAGAAGTATTTAAAAGCTCTAGGAAAAGTAGTGTATAGGTTTTTAAGGAAGATAACTGGTTAGAAATTGCCATTACCGAGGAGGACAGCAACAGTGGATGTTAACTGAATCTTCGTGGTTCTTGACAACCTCTATTTAAAATGCAGAACCAGGTGTAATATGCAGAAGCTGACGGCTCAGCGAGGGGGTAGCTCAACTGGAAAATGGTTGAAAGCTGCTTGACTTAATACTTAGGCATCCGTCCTCTGAAATGCCC
>NC_034414.1:1201101-1205392 GCF_002078875.1 Numida meleagris | reverse complement strand
TCCATAGCTTCTGAGTAAGGTTAGCCGCCTTCTTTTGAGAATTTCAGCCCTAAAGCTGGTGTTAGTACACTCCTGCTTCACAGTGGGATGCCAAAGGGTTTGAATTAAAACTCTTGCTCGTATAATCTTTTCCAGATCAAAGTGGATCTGGTTGTTTTCTCACTACTATGCCAGTCTATTTTGAAAGGTGTTTCTACAGTTCTCCTCTCCATAAACTGAAGGACTCGCTTGTTTAACCTAAAAGCAGAATCTCTTGAAGGGTAAAATCCTAAATGCGGCTGGATCCTAAACATAAGTTGGACAGTATAGACTTGAGCCTGAAGGATATCTGTCGCGTAGAAATTGGCTTGGTAAAGAACTTGCGTAGCTGTCTCAGCCTCAGCTTATTTCTTGAAAACTCAACTTACATCTTAATTTCATAACAGTCATACAGTGATTTCATCCAAGTCTGCTGGTAAAATTCCTCAGCGAGATTGAAACACAAAATCTATGGAATGGCTTAGAAAACTGACACTGAGATGGGTCTCCAGCTGGCAAATCTCAGATCGCCTTCTCAAAATGGACCTGAATTTCATCCGCCTTAGCCCTTCTGAATTTTGCTCCTTGTCCGAGTTCCTCTCGCATTTTAATAGCTATTATTGCTCTCTATATTAAAAGAGCTAAATGCTGTAGGTTCACATTAATGATAATGGGGAATATTTTTCCTTTTTCGTGACTTCTCCTGATCTTCAGTCATCTTATTTGGATTGCACACCGTGAGGAGGCTTGGGCAAAATAGATTGAGTTATTTTGTCAAACTACGTGTATCAACTTGAACTTTTTAACCACTTCATTGTAGTATTCTGTTTATTTTGACCAAGTTGAGATAAATATTCAACTTCAAAAAGTACAGATGAATATTGTAGTAACGGAAACTTACTGCTGTTGTATTGAAAATTGAATAAATACTATTAATTCCATGAGAATTTACTAATAACAGGCATTATACTGAATCTATTTTTTTCTGCTACTTAAAGAATAAGCAATCCCAAGTCAGAATACTTGTAGAATGTCTCCTTTTATTTTTCCCGCTTACTTGTCCTAACAATAATTATACTCGTTAAGTTTATTTCCAGATGTGACGCTAAGCCAAACAGACCTTGGATTTCACTCTAATCTCTACAGCTCTGGTGATAAAAGCGGGCGACAAGGTGACCTGTAGGAGGAGCTGATTATTTCTGTTGCCATATTATGCAAACTTCTATCGAAATAATATAGAACATACATATGATATAGAGGACATAAGAACAAACAATTTTTCAGTAACTTTTCACTTGGAGAACAGACATCATCAATGTGTACGCATATTCAAGGAACACTTCCAAATAGAATCAAATCCCAAATGCTACAAACCACATTACCTGGTAGAATATACATAATTTTGGAATAAATGCTGACAGAAAACTGAAGGTTTAGAGATCAGTGAAGAATGAAACGTTAACTATGATTGAAGAAGGGTAGATATAATAAGGCCATATGTTTATGCTGACCTCCTGCCAGATAAATCACATTTACTTGAATTTAAGTAAAACGTGGAATGTGAACCAAGGGAAAATAATACTTAAATGAGACAGGCAATCCCACCTAGTAAAAGAAGCGTAAATGCAAAAACAGGACTAGAATGCCACAAAGGTGCCCAGTGCTGCATTTTGATATGATGTCACACTTTGTGTTGAACTTGAGCAACGGGCAGGAAATAAAAGGAGAAGCCTCATTTAGGACTGCCTGTGTTTGGAAAGCAAGGAAAAAAAAGGGAAAGTTAAAATCTACTAGCTTTTCTTTTTTTTTACATTCCTGTAAATATTCCAAACTTACTCTTAATGTGGGATTTGAATGTTTTTATCTAAGAAGCAGATCTACAATTTTTCTATACGCTGTTGAATAATAAAAGGGGTACACGAGTAACTTGTTAACAAACAGAAAGCTCTCACTGACTATATCCAGTGTGGTTGTTTCACGTGCAAGAGCTTGGTTCTTCTCTCTTCTGTACCCAGTGAATCTGAACCACCATGAGTGTAACGACAGCCCTTCATTTAAGCATTTTTATCATATAATAATTCTTCTGTTCCCAGTCCAGCATATTTATTGGAAGAGTGTGCATTTGCTCTTGACCACGCTGTTGTCCCCAGATATATATGATTATAGGCAGCAAGTGCTTAGAGATGGTCTTCGTGATAAGGAATAAGCGTAGTGTTTTGTCTGGCTGACTATCAGTGGATCTCAGCCGTTGGTCTCTCGTGGCCCTTAAGGTGATCCCTGAAGTCATAGCTGATGAGCGCAAAGAAAGGGGTGCCGAGAATTGAGGTGGGGGATGGGCACTGGTTCAAGAAAGGCAGGTTCAAATTGGATTGTACTTGAATGTATATCCTCAGTGTAAATTTTTCACTGAATTTTGTTTGGCCTCTAGTTCAGTGGGTCTCAGAGCTGTCTTTTACCGTGGCTTTTTTTTTGGCTCCCTACTGAAACCAGAGAGTAATACTTAGCAATAAAGGATGTCTTGTATTAATGAACTTAAAGTATTAGATAATGGGCATTGATGAAAGCTTGATTTCAGTCAAGTTTTAATTTTTATTGCACGTAGTGCTAAGTGGTGGCTTCCAACATTTTGATATGGCCAAATTAGAACTGGAGAGCAGAGCAGTTTTCCATTCTGTGGTGATAAAACCGTATTAGTTTTGAAAATTGGACTATATGTCTGAGGGCAGCGCAGGAAAAATGGACGGGTCGTTTCTTTGGGAAAAGACTGGAAAAACAAAAACCTTTTTCGGTTGTTTTTTTTTTCAGCTGAGATATTTTTAGTTTTCTTTTGAAGATGAAAGAGAACAATACTAGAGTACTAAAATACAGAATCTAGAACCCTGCTGTTTATGACAGTAAATGTCCAATTTATGAATGTATAATTTTGTGTTTTAATATAAGACTTTCTGAGAGAAAGAAAAAAATGTAGTTACATTTTGAAGTCTAATCTGAATGGACCTTTCTTCGTAACAGGATAACATCTTTTTCTTAAGAAAAACATGAGCCAGTTCTAGACTTGGATTTTGTGTTGGGTTTTTTGGAAGTGTGTTTTTCTAAGCATTTCTTCCATGTAGCCCACCTTTGCCTGCCAGTTGCAGTCCTAGTCCTTCTTGACTAAACAGTAATTTAAGTCCACGTTGAACCCGACTGTGTACGTTAGGAGAAGGCGCTTTTAGGAAAGATGGAATCTCGTTGTAGTGCTCAGCTTGGATCAAGTTCATCTGGGATCAGGGAATCAGGTTTATATGGAGGACAAGAGAGTGTTTCATCAAGTCGTTCCTGTGTTGCAGTAATTGGTTTCTGGGATCTTGTAAATTGATTTTTAAAAGCTGTCTTTTACGCCATCATTTGTCTTCCAAATACCATCTTAGTGACAAGTGTGGTATTGTAGGATGTTTATACATCAAGAAGCCTCACAGTTATATAGGTCAGGACAAGTTTCTTTTTTAAAAGCAGGCCTATGTTACATGTTGAAAGCATTTCCACATGGTTTTTCTACAACTTACAGTTCTGCAACGTAATATTCCATCTACTATGTGGAAGTACATTTCATTAATGGTTTCTGTAGCAAAAACCTTCCTTGGCAAAACAGATTTCGTAACTAACATCCTCTCCCCTCCCCTTGTAGAATCAGAATCCTTGGAGTTGGAAGGGACCTTTAAAGGTCGTGTAGTCCAACTCCCCTGCAGTGAGCAAGGACACCCCCATCTCGATGAGGTTGCTCAGAGCCTCGTCCAGCCTGACCTCAGAAGTCTTCGGGGATAGAGCATCTGCCATCTCTCTGGGCAACCTGTTCCAGTGCCTTATTGTAGAAAATGTTGTTTCTAATATTCAATTCAAATCTCCCCGAGCTTCTTCCTTGCAAATAAGTTCTATTTGATACTGGTAGGTCTTATTAAGTAACAAAAATGACTTCTTAAATTTTGTGAAAGGTATTTCAAAACATTTTCTAGAATGTGGGACTCATTTCCCCTCCACCCCCCATTTCTGTATGGAAGTTCCTGTGTTCCAAAGTCTGTTGCCCCTTGTCCCACCATTGGAAAGCACTGTAAACATTGTGGCCCTATCCACTTTACAGCTGCCCTGTAATTATTCTTAGGCAGTGATAAGAACCCTTCTCAATCATCTCTTCTTCAAGCTGAACAGTCCAAGTTCTCTCAGCCTGTCCTTCTAAGGGAGATGCTCGAAGCACTTAATCATCTTGGTGGCACTGTCTTTCCTGAATTGGGTAGCC
>NC_034414.1:1197496-1200832 GCF_002078875.1 Numida meleagris | reverse complement strand
TTTCGAAGGAGGAGTTCACAACAAATGGCCTCAACAAATGGAGTCGAAGGCTGTTATTTCTGCTGGCCATCTCGAGACTGCTCTTGTTGTTTTTGCTGTTTCCATTGCTTCGGGCACACAAATGTGGTCAAAAGAGGAGTAGACAGAGTTGAGTAGCCCACCTAGAGATCTTTGCAGCCGCTGCAGGATTCCCTGCAGACTGGCCCTGAATTCCTTACTCTGGGAGAGACCTTGGCTGGAGGATGCAGGCCTACGGCTGTTTTCAGGTCCCCGGAGTCTATGTGTGGGTATCCCGAAGGAACAAAAAGCGGAACTGGCTCCTTCAGAAATTTTTCCCAACCTTGGTGCCAGAAAGGAAGAACTGAGGCTTTCTTCCTTGGGCCTAACTGAACTTGACTTGATAGAGGTCATATTTTAAAAGCTGAAGCCTGTCAACGGTTGATAAAATGCCATCTGTGCCTTGAAAATAACCAGTAACTCTTCCGTGTTTAGTTCTGGAAGGGCAGAGCTGAATGCAATTAACTGTTTATGCCTTAGGTAAACCTTGAGTTAACCTTTTGTCAACGGTTTACGGGTGTTCGGCCCGGTTCCGTGACGAAGGGGACAGGGGATCCACGAGCCCACGCCCAGGGAAAAGGGGAAAAAGGGTAAGGAGATGGCCCTGAGAGCAAAGAACAGCGGCAACAATCTGAGGAGAAACAAACTAATTTTAGTAAATAAGATATCGGAATGCAAAACAACACGCTATAATACAATATAATTACAATTTAAGCTGATAAATCCAAAAGAGAGAGAGAATGTCCCAAAATCAAGGTAGGCCTTACTCTACTACTGATGATAAGACAGCTGGAGAGCAAGGTGCTGCCAAGATGAGAGACGGCGGAAAAAGGGACGAGGTCTCGTGATCTGCAAGTTTTTATACTGCGAGCTTTTATCTTTTTTCTCCAGCTGGAAAATGGTAACAGAGGAGAAAAGTACCGTGGGGAATGTAGTAGTCCTTCTCTTCTGAGAACCAGGTACATTCACTACATGATGTTATGATGTGGAGTACCAATAACCAAAAATCATAAAACCGTGACACCTTTTAAACCTAAGATTTTCAGATTTGAATCCGTTCAGAAGATTTCTCAATAAAATTATCTGCTTTTCTTTACGGTATGCAGAACACAGAGATAATTTTCTGAAGGGATCTCTTCTTTACCCGCCTGCTTGAAGCCTGAGCTCACTAAACAAGGCTCTTCTGGGGCTGCGAGCATGGGGTCCTCAACCCCTTGACCCAGCATCTGTGGCCGCGCTGCTCTCGCTCCCACAGAGGGGACAGTTGTCTGCTGCATGGGAGCATACCCATGCATACGCACTAACAGCAGTGCTGGGAGGCTGGGGATGCGAGTACAGACCCCTGCGGACTGTGCCCGAGTCAGTTCAAGCCATTCAGTGGATTTAGGATGGGGCCCCATGTGTATACTTAAAGCAGCCAGAGGTGATTGCTGATGGGATGGAAAGCATTTGAGAAATCCCTGTCGGGTGGCCTTTTTCATGGTGTGCTGGCAAAATGTCTCGCAGTATCCTGCTTGTGCTGCTTTTGAGAATAGGTGTAAATATGGATGTTTCTCATTCCTGTTATGAGACGTAAATCCCTTTGAGAAGAAAAGCGTAAAAGTGATCTGACCAAGGTCTATGTGCAAGAAGGCTCTCCTTCCAAGTAACCTGTAGCTATTACCTATCAACAATTACAGATTCAACAGTTAACCGGTGCAAATATTTGTTCTGTAGTACTTTTTAGTGCTCTTTTTCAGATGAGATTACGTTAGTTCATGTTATATTTCAACATTTCTGTGAAATGCCATCCAGAGTTAAAAAATAAAAAAATAGGAATCTCTAGTCTTTCTGGCTAGTCCAAGCACAGCTGTTTACAGACTTGCGAAACTGAAGGGTAAGAGATGGAGCTTTACATGTCGGAGTGCAGGTCTTGATTTCGGTTTGGGAAGGTCTTCGTTTTGACTTCATTAATCAATCACAAAAATAAAACAAAGGGCTCTCTCTGAATCAGATGGAAAACGTATTTCCAAACTGTAATTTTACGATGATTGATTGCTGCTTCGTGCCTAGCTTTTTGTGTCTCAGTGTTTATGGTTACATAGAGGAACTTCAAACACAGAATAACATGAAGACTATAGCTAAAGTCAGAATTACTTAATAAATTGAGAGGTTTAATTGCTACTCACATCAGGCTTAACGTGCTCACGATACTACAACGGTGTGGTCTGAAACAATTAACATGACCAACGCTGTTTGTACTGAGTGCCCTGATAAATGCCAAGTGTTCCGTAGGAAATGATTTAAACATTTCACCGTGCTACAGGCTTTGAAAATACAGATGATTTACGCTGCGGAACTTTGTAGGAGAGGTGAAGTGTGTGCTGCGGGTGGACCGTACCAGAGCTTCAAATTACGCTTCTACAAAAACAAAAAAACCCAAACTTTAGAATGATGGCTTTCTGTAGCGCATGAACAACGTCGACTGATTACTCTGGGTGTGCAGGTGGCAGTGACATGCTTTATACCTGTTGTAGTTTCCATGGAATTGAATCGGACTTGTTAGTTTCAGAGTGACCTCTGTATTTATTTCCGATTCAGTAAGTCTTGGTATTTTTCATGTACCGCCAGGGACCTGTGCGTTTAGTTCTTGTATTTCTTGACTCAAAAGACAGAGTTGGCTAACGAATGTTTTAGCTCCATAATAATAGTGTGATTACTGTGCAGAAATATTCAGCTAATATTTTTGTGCCTCTTAGTCTATTTTCACTTGTTTAAAGGAGTTGTACACAATTCATCTACTGCCTTGATTTATTCATTCTGTGCGATATTTCTTTTAGTAACTCATGACCTATAGCGTGCTCTAAAGATGTGTTCTTGGGTTGTATGTTTGGTAGTACTGGGGGAGATTTGTGCTCTTTGAGAGATTTCGTGAAGCCTTGGTGTTACTCTCCGTTCAATTATAACTATACTGTGTAAGATGGCTGGAATGTGACTGTCAAAACTCCTGTTCTCTTCACTGAACTGACCGTAAGGAACAGAGAGAAGGATTCACTTATAGAAGGGTGCTTCGTTTATTTGGTCTTATAAGAAAAAGTAGTTCTAGGTACGCTCAGTTCCTTTATGACCCCTGCGTTCACCTGGCTGTACTATCTCCTCGTTAGTATTTTTAGGTGAACTCTTGTGGTCTTGGATCAAAAGTTAAGAGCCTTGAAACTTTACCTGGGATGATCCAGAGATACATAGGGGAAATGGTACAATGTGTCCTCCCATAATCATGTGCTGGTATTTGTGATCCAA
>NC_034414.1:1182550-1194856 GCF_002078875.1 Numida meleagris | reverse complement strand
CTAAAGGTCAAAAGCAACAGAAATTACGGAGCTATCAAGAAAAAATGTAATAGTTCCTTATTATCCTTTTTTTAATTACAGCAGTAAAACTAGTGCTGATCTTACAAGGTTTGAAATTTCGTGACTATTCTGTGCAAGCGATGCCAGCCCGATTGAAGGGGTATGGCAGAATTCTCTGCATTAGAATGTTTAGCTCGTACTATTTGTATGAACAGAGAGCCACTGACGTTGTTTGGAGCACTTCAGCAAAAGCGTAACTGCACCTAAGAAGCCTAGCAAGCCATTTCCATGGAAATACCAAGTAGTTCTGCTTTGCAAATGAACTTTCTTTCTCTGGCGTTGATGCGGTGTATTTGCGTTTTCTGATTCAGTGCATGGGTGATGTGGATTTTACAGTGATGTCAAGGGTATAACGTGCCACGTCTGTAGGAGCTGCGGTGCCCGTGGGTGTCACTTAAGCAAGTGGTACCTCCTGGCTGCAGAGCGGTTCCCTTGCTCTCCTCTTCCTCCCGTTCCCTGCGCTTGCTGCCAGCTGCAGCGCACACCAGCCCTTATGTGCATTGAGCTCTTTGCCGAGCTGATTCGGATTGCAAACCCTGCAGCCA
This sequence comes from Numida meleagris, assembly GCF_002078875.1. Lineage (NCBI taxonomy): Eukaryota > Metazoa > Chordata > Aves > Galliformes > Numididae > Numida > Numida meleagris. Next base: position 1,194,251 of record NC_034414.1, on the reverse strand, counting down.
AGCCTTTTCTTTGGGCTAATGTAGTTCTCCGTGAAGCAAACTGCGTCAGGCCCGGCGAGGGGCCTGATGAATGTCAGAGCGGGGGCGGGTGGAGGAGGAGCGAGTGTGGTGGGGTGCAGGAGCGCGACGCTTCTCAGACCAGCTGGGATGGCTTAGTGCTGCCGGAACCGTGCCTGGCTGCTTCTCTTCCTGTCTCTGGTTTCTCGCGTTCTGGCAGATGTCGGCATTGACAGATTTTGAAGCCTCTCCTGACGTTCGCAAACAATGTTTCTGTATTAAATTTCATCGTCTTCCTTGATTCTTGTTAATCAAATTGAAACGTCTTTCTACTGTGATCATTAAGTGAAAGGACGATGCGGGTAACAGCTTGTTAAGTAACCGCTCCTCCACACGCAAAGGCACTCTTCTCCTCCGCTTTCCTCATCCTGTCCGTAATCTCCAGAAGGAATCCTGTGGAACATCATTTCATGGGGGTGGTCTGTCCGTGCGTGTTTGAGAGCTCCCAGCTTCGTCTTTGGAGGTTGGAGTACGTGCGGCATGGGCTCTGTTGTTCTCTGCGGTTCTTAGATACTTGCGGGTGGCAGCATTACACGGTATTAAAAATATTCCTGACTGAACGTTTCTCTTTTTTTTCCTACACCACATTATTGAATTTACAGCTTTTGTGCGTTCAGTTCTTAGAATTTTCTACTTAAATGGCAGAGTAGACGGTCATTTGTATGCTGGACCGTACGTGGTCCCTTTGGCTGTCTTTTTCTATAAACACGTGGGTTAATCAGCTGCTACTCCTAGGGAGATGCAGAATCTGAAAGACAAAACAATAGGAATGGAAGATGTCGTGGAAATATGTGAGCTAATATGAAAGTCTAATTGTTTGTCTGTGTCACCGGAGCTCAGCGCTGCCCCTCCTCCGCTCCCTTCGTGAGGAGCTGTAGGCCGTTGTGAGGCCTCCCCTAAGCTGAACGCTGTGAGCTGCCCTTACACTTTTCCCTCTTCTACATTTTAAATGGCACTTGCATGCACATTTTATTGCCATGTCTGTATAAACCAGGGATGAGTCCGGCACCGTGTGAATTTACCTCGTCGTAAACTAAATTCGGTATCATGTGAAGGCTTCTTGCTCAGTGTTTCTTCATATTTCAGGTCAAAATTACGCTATCCCTGCCAGTCTAAAGAAGCAGACTGAGCCATTGTTCTCATATGTGTTGTATATGTTGAGCATTGGCAAAATGCTCACCGTCACCGACAGCTTTCATCACTAATATAGCTGAGCACAGAGATCAAGAGTTTTGTTATCTCACTCTGGCTTGTCACTTGTGACTTTTTACTGCTTATGGCTCGAGCTAATGCGCACGAGAATTCCCGCTGACATCGTTTTGTGTTGCACTTCTCTTCTTTACGCATTACTGCACTTGCTCTGGGTGGATGGGAGGCCTGAGACTTTATTCTATTCCTGCTGAATTAGGACATGTTGAGCAGTTTAATCTAGGGGATCATCTGCCGTCCTTGCGGAACTCGGAAGCGGGCAATGCGTCAAGGTACTCACTTCTTCCTCCTTTCTTTTGAAAGCGTCTCAAATCTTTTTTAAGGTAACAAACCTAATAAGATTCCAGGCTCAGTCACCACTTCAAAGATATTGCCCTCCCTATTCGGTTTTAAATCAAGTAAGGCTTAAGTATTCACGCCTTTATGAAAAGATCTCCAATGTATTTGTCCTTAATTCTACAACAGGTATGTGCTTTTTGTACAAATCTTTTCTCCACCGATGCACATTTTAATCAGTGCAAAGAGTGTGAGTGTTTTCCTTCGACCCTGAGACGGATTAGTTTACAGTAATATATCCTAAAGACGGAATTGCTGTATTCTGTATGTGGTTTCGTGACACTTGGCTAAATATGGTGTAGCGATCAGAAGGACCAACGCGATGGAAAAGATGTTATAAAGAGGTGGAAGGACCGGCACGATAGCAAGCTGTGACAAGGGAAGGGAAATAGAGCGCTCAGCCAGATCAGAAGACTTTGGGCTCGCAGGGAACGGTTCCCACCAAGGAGGGATCTCCAGGAAGAGATTCTTCCTCTGTGGCAGTCAGCCCTCAAATGAGGCCTAAGAGGGGTGCAGCCTGGCTCCACCCCTTCTGGTCACACAGGTGAATTGCCTTCACCTGTGTTCCCAGGGCTGACTGGGTCTTTCCTCCAGGTGCTCAACCAGTGGTTCAGGCCTTGACTCAGCAGTTACCATTCATATTGAAATACAGAAATCTTTTTGTCATACCTTGAAAAAAGCATGTCCAACATATTATTGATGAGACTCTTCTACTGTTCAATTTTACATTTTAAATTGTTTTAAAGTGTAGCCCGACAAGTGAAGTTCATGAAATGAAGTGCTGTAAGATGTGCCTGAATATTTTCCAGCATGATTTGCCCTTTCTGCATTTTATACATCTTAAAAATAATAGCGGTGTTGTATTTTGTTTCGCAGCCTGACTACATTAAGTACAATACCTAGGATTTAACGGAGTGCATTAAAGACAGCGGCAGTCAGCGTGACTGCTGTTCAGCCTGAAATAACAGTCGATTAACTGAGAAGTTATTGTGTAGAAACCAGATTGGATTATGTACGTTGAGCCCTTAAATTGCTGCATAAGTACTGCTTGACCAGCCCCACGTGTGGATAATGGTCAAATAAGGGAGACTTGGCTTCTGGGACTGGAGGGACTACAGCCATTTATGCAACTGGATGTGTATTGGTATGGATCCACTTGTATTGACCGAGGTATTGCATTCAGTCGTTTACTTGGAATGTACTGCCAAAAAAAAAAAGGAAACCTATGTAATAATCACGTCTGTATGCAAGTATGATGAAAGTGAGAAAAATGAAACAGCTAAATGTGACCGGTGTTTCAAATTGACGCTTTCTTATGAAAAAGAGATCGTTGGCGTAAATATGTTATCTAACACACTTGCAGTGAAAGAGTGATTTTATACCCCTCAAAAAAACCAGCAGTTTGAAGTGACGTGCGTTTTTATTTTACATGTCTAAATCCTTTAAGAGAGCTAATCTGTATACCTTAGATGCCGGGGTCTAAAACGTGTTTGTTCTACAGCTAGAATATGCTTCAACTGGACAGAAAATGGAGCAAGAGTTTTGGTTGCTGAGACTGTTCCCTTTCATTTGCATAGCTTACTGGAGCTCTTCTTGTACTTATAAAGCTGAGGAATTGTCTGTGGCACAATACTGCTTGCTTTGAACTGTACAAATGAAATGCACGAGTTCAGATGAAATAAGTCTTCCAGAAAATAAATCAATAGAGTCCCATCATGTACTGGTACAGCACATGCATGGGTTTAAGCAGGGGTTGGAAATGAAGGAACGTGAGGTAGGTTTATATATTTCCATAGATATCACACCTTTCAGCAGCAGCTGCCGGCTCTCCTGTTTCCCTTTATTTCCAGCTCATATAAATGCGTATGCCCGAAGCAGTGTTTTCTTGCATTGCAGCATTCTTAACAAAATGTAGATGGTTGTGTTTTCTGAAGGGACTGGTGTACCCGATGAATTAAACGCTTCCTTCCCTTTCATCGTCTCGGTAGTGCTAAGGATGACTTTCAGTTGCCGTAGATTGGACCGTGACATCATCTGCTAAACCGTAGATGGTATCCTCGGGTAGAGCTGCCGGCTGTAATTTTGTTCCAACCACTCTTGCTTAACCACGTTATTGAGTCCCCACAGATTTGAGCTCATTATTTGTCTTCTAATTGAACTGTAGTAAAAATCATAGCTGTTGAGATAGGGAAGACAAGTTTCCTAGGATAATGCCACATTGCTGATCTGACATAGCGAACACTTGAAAACTAGGAATTCAGTACTCTAATAAAGGCTTATTGAATTAGCATTACTTGGGTTGACTGTATCTATTATAGTTTTGTGTTCATCCTCTCATGTTCTTAAGAAAAAGGGAATCCTCGCTATCCGTCAAACGAACTAAATACTTTTTTGTTCACAGCTCTCTTTATGTTCTCCAACAACCACACGTCATTCGAGTTTGAAAACCTGTCGTGTGCTTGTCTGCTGTTAGCTTTGGGTGTTTTAGTTTGGGAATTACCTGCTTGTTTATGAAGTCTAGGTTTCTTGTTGTCATGGGAAAATACCTAGCTAGGAATTTGTAACTATTATGCTCTGTTTCGAAGGTGTATCTGGTACATCTGCTTAAATAGCGGAGTCACTTTTGGTCTCTTCATCCTTGTTGCAGAGCTGTCATTTCAAGTGATAGACCGCTGCAAATAATCCTGCAATTTCATTTGCCTCTATATGAAAACCAACCCACTGAATACACGGTTCTGCTAGCGATGTCTCACAGAACAAATCGTTGCTGTCAAAACAGATGTTGTCTTGGGTTTTGTTGTTGTTGTTTTTTAAAGTTGCTAATTATTTTGATGATTCAAACAGTTCAGTTCCTGAATACCGCTCTTTGCTTCATTAAGCATAAAAAAGGCTGGGAAAGATTGCTTCCTTTAAACTATTAGTTTTTACTGAATTTCTGTGTTATTAGATTTGAATTGAATTGAATACAGATGAATTTCTGTATTATAAGACCCTGAGGCTCCACCTTTGAAGCATGTGAATAACTCCAATTCAGTAGAATGATGAGTGCCCTTAGATGCATGTGCGTGCTTTGACTCTGGATTTCTGCATATTTTCTGGCAGACAAAATTGCTAACCTCTCCACCCTTGCATTGGTTATATAGTATAAACTAGAAATTTGGGGATATCCACCTCCTCTGAAGGATGAGCTGAAGAGCTGTGTGGAACCGAGGTGCTCTGAGAGACTGACGTCCGTTCAGCATCCTGATGTAGCTGGCTGCAGCTTGGTGCTTTCCCAAAGACTGCCTCGTATTTGTCACACAGAGAATTTTCCTACGTGGACTCCTAGGAAAGTAGGAAAAGAACAACTAGAAAAACTAGAAAAGTATTTTCTCAGATGTATGTAGTTTCAAAAATCAGACAACTCTCAGAGAACAAAATTGCAAACAGTTATTGAATTGAGGGGTTAGTTCTACTTTTTCCACCAATGTTTTTATACGAAGGGAACGTATAACCCAAAAGAGCGGGATTGCGGTAGCTGACGGAGATTCTTCCTTTGAAAAATGCATAAATATTTGGATCTTCTACAAAACCCCAGTGTGTCTGAGTACAAAGAGAGCAGCGGGGGAGTTAATTTGGTAAGCAGCAGGCAGACAGTGCAAGCGAGTGACTGCGCGCTCTGTATGCTGCCGTTGTGCTGGCACAATGTTCTTTACAGTGCGCGGATCAAACGTCACTTCTGTTCACGCTGGACAGTGAGGGACGATGCTAAAGCAGAATTCAATCCTTCCTAGCCTGCTGTTTTACTCGTGGGTCAGAAAACATTCATTCTTCTCGTGGCTTGAATCCTGATGCGATAGGAAAGAAAGATGGTCAGAAAGGCACTGTTAGGTTTTGAGAACAACTTCCTGGAGAATCGAAGAGGGAATGGATTTTGTGAATGAGTCAGAAATGATGCTGTCATCGCATGCATCCATTTTGTCCTTTCGTGAGTTTGCCCTGAGTTAATGGAAGTCTGTGTGAGTTTTCAGCTGACGAAATTAATAATAAATGTACTCAGATAAACCAAAAACCATCCCCAGGCCCTGCAGCCAAACACTGTAAACGAGGAATGTACAGGTTCATGAGAGAACCTAATTTCACAATGGCATACTCATTTTGGATTTGACGAGTGCTTTCTTTTCTTACTGTGTTGTGAAATGTATTTAGAGCGTGACAAAACTAAGCTGAGTGTGAGACGTGTGGACTTGAAATGTTGATCGCTGGTTATCCTGAGCTATGGAAACTCTCAGGTCGCCCAGAACATGCATTGTCCATCCAGGCGTTCTCATGCTAACATGAAAAAGTAATATCCTCTGCCATGTAATTTAGTGAATCAGATACTCAGTTTTGGTACGGACAACTAAAATTTTGGTTACGAGGATTTCAAAGATTCTGGATATTTTGGAAAATCCCTGCAAAAATCTAGATGTCTTCATAATATGTAAGTATGTAAACAACCCTGCCAGATCAAGTGGGTTGTATTTAGATGCCCTTAAAACTACCAGGTTAGTTGTTTGTTTGCAGGTAGCTAGCAGAATCTTGCACTTGAGAATAGAAAAACTTGTCAGTGAAATGAGAAATGGTAGGACGTATCTTCAAAAGAGACGGGGATCTCCCGGAAAGAGTCAAGCGGAGGGCGACAAAGATGAGAAAGGGCCTGGAGCATCTTCTGTACGAGGAAAGGCTGAGAGACCTGGGACCATTCAGCCTGGAGAAGAGAAGAGCGAGGGAGGATCTGATCCATGTTAATAAATATCTGAAGTGCAGGAGGCAATTAGTTGTGGTCAGACTCGTTTCAGTGGTGTGTAGCGACAGGACGAGGAGCGATGGCTGAAAACTGAAATGCGGGAAGTTCTACGCAAATATGCAGAAGAAATTCTTTACGGTGAGCGCTGGAACAGGCTGCCCAGAGAGGCTGTGGAGTCTCCTTCTATGGAGATACCCAGGACCCATCTGGATGTCCGCCAGCGCGACCTGCCCTAGGGAACCTGCGTTAGCAGGGGGGTAGGATTCGATGATCTCCCGAGGTCCCTTCTAATCCCGGTGATTCTGTGATCTTTAGCTGTTGTTTACATGCCAGTGCAACTATGCCAGTTTTTAAGTCGGTGGAAGCTTATCCCGGCTCTTGGGCCGGGGCAATCCCAGGTATTTATACAGCCTGGGTGAAGAACTCCTCGAGAGCAGCCCTGCAGAGAGGGACTCGGGGGTCCTGGTGGACGAGAAGCTGGACATGAGCCAGCAGTGTGCGCTGGTGGCTCGCAGGGCCAACTGTGTTCTGGGCTGCATTAAAAGAGGAGCGGTCAGCAGGGAGAGGGAGGTGGTGGTCCCCCTCTACTCGGCTTTTGTGAGGCCCCATCTGGAGTACTGCGTCCAGGCCTGGGGCCCCCAGCACAAGAAGGACGTGGAGCTCTCGGAAAGAGTTCAGCGGAGGGCGGCCAAGGTGATCGGAGGGCTGGAGCACCTCTCCTATGAGGAAAGGTTGAGGGAAGTGGGCTTGTTTAGTTTGGAGAAGAGAAGGCTCCGGGGAGACCTCATTGTGGCCTTCCAATACTTGAAGGGAGCCTATAAACGGGAGGGGGAACGATTGTTTACGAGGGTAGATAGCGATAGGACGAGGGGGAATGGTTTCAAGCTGAGACAGGGGAGACTTAGGTTAGATATTAGAAGGAAGTTTTTCACACAGAGGGTGGTGACGCACTGGAACATGTTGCCCAGGGAGGTTGTGGACGCCCCGTCCCTGGAGGCGTTCGAGGTCAGACTGGACGTGGCTCTGGGCAGCCTGGTCTAGTGGTTGGCGACCCTGCACTTAGTGGGGATTAAGACTTGACGATCCTTGAGGTCCTTTTCAACCCAGGCCATTCTATGATTCTATGATTCTTTTGTGTTGTTTGTTTCTTTCTGGTGTAGATTAGAATTCACAGGCTTTGAAGAACAAAAAGCTAAATTTCTAAGTGCACGATTCAATATGAAATAAAGCAGTTGTGTACTTAAGAGTAGTCATATACATCTCTGATGCTTTAACGTTGGGTCCATATCATGAAATGTCATTGTTAATTCTCTGTCCCTGTGTCAAAGGGCAATGAAATTTGGTGCGCTATTGAAGTTGCAGGCATCTATTACTGCCACTAGAAAAAGTGATGGAAGAAATGAGGACTGAAAGGAAAACAGAGTATGAAGGAGATACGAGACAAACGGTCCTATGTAAATGTTGGCATGGGCAGGGACGTGATTCAGCGGTGGGTCGTTAGAAGTAGGGTGGTATGGTTAGGGTGCGGCTGGACTCGGTGATCTTGAAGGTCTTTTCCAGCCTGAGCAATTCTATGATTCTAATTCTATGTATAGAAGGTGAAAACATCTGAAGCTAATCAACTTGTTGAAGAGGTAGAAAATAAATGTCAAGGATTAGGCTGGATGAAGTTTTCTTGTTTAGCTTTTTTCTTCTATTTGTGTTTTAGTGCTGCAGGTTTTAAATCATTTGTAGCTGCTGATTTTACCGGTACAGCGATTTAAAAATGTATCTGTTACTGAGCATCCTTGCGCTGGTGTGCTCGGTAGTACAGAAGTAATAGTGAGATCTTTTTGGAGCGACACCCAGATTAATTTGTTGAGTGTGCTGCTAGCAGCCTACCTAATGTTCGCCTATGAATACCTCACTTAACATGATACAAAGTAAAAACAGATTATGCGCTTAAATAGCAGAGTGTATTTCTCATCAGGCTAGACTTCTTCATGAGGTATGTCTTCCTATAAAACTGACCTAAATATTAAGTGCGGGTCTTCAAATAGATGTGAAAAATCTTGATCAATAATCAGCATAACCGACTGATTTCCGTTGCCCGTATCGATACTCGAGGCATTTTGCACAAAGGTTTACATTACTTGCCCGTTCCCTTTTTTAAGAAATGAGTCGTAACTTACATTGGCAACGATGTGGAAGAGGTTAAATAATAATAATAAATAAATAATAATAAATAAATAAATAAACTCGCTTGATAGCGCAGACCCAGAAGAGCTTGGACCACCCATCTTCCACAATCACCGTAGGATTAGGCCTCGTCTTATAATTCAAATCAACATTGTAAAAAATTCCTCATGAGAAAATAAGAGGCAACGTCAAGTACATCTATCGGTTTAATCTTCTACTGCAGGAGTTTTCATAGTTAGAATGAAGCAACATCTCTGCTTCCCGTAAACCATATTTAGGCATTCCTTCCTAGCCCCACACATGCCGTAACTGACCTTTGCAGGAGCTGCTAGGCTCCTTGCTTGTTAAAGCACGAGCGTGCGCGTCTGGTTTTTGCCATGTCGGCTGACGGCAGCCGTAACATTGGATATGTTTGCGGTCCTTCCTTTTTCACCGTGGTGATCTTGTTTAAGATATCATTTTCCCTTCTAACTTCATTTTGTGTTTGTCGAATAAAGGGAAGAGGAACTCATCCTTCTTAAAGCGTATCATTCTGTATTTTTTCATGAATTACCTGAGGATCTAAGTAGCTATTATTGCTACGGTTCCGTATGGCAGGATAGATGTTCGGTCTTCCCTGAAGACTGAATGCATTGTTTGACCTATAAACCGATATTTAAAAAAAAAAAAAAATCAACAGGTAATTAGAAGTTTACCGGCAACATATTTGACAAAGAAGATTAAGGCAACTGATTGAACTTGTTCATATTTTTGCATTGCTTGGAGGGGAAAACGGAAGGAGCAGTTCGATGAACAGTTTCTACATATTCACAGGAAAATAGCCGACGTACTAAAAATGTGACTTCAGATTTGTGAATCTCTTTTACAGAAGTGATGATCTTCTCTTAGGCGTTGACCTGGGTTTTCATGTTGGTCTTTACCAGACCCTTTCTTGGCCTCATCGCTGTCTTTTTTGTAGTACTCGGGCATATTTTATACCTAGAAATGGCCATCTAATCCAGATATTTTAATTACTGATATTGTTATTCTTCATGACAGAGCCAAAGCTAGCGTCGTGTGAGATATTGTTGAGCTTCTATTGAAATCAGAATAGCTGTTAGCTTCATTTTCTCTGTCCGCTACTGTTACCTGTTACCTGTAAGACGTGGTAACAGGTTAATGTAAAAATTGTATAACAAAAGCATCAAGTAGAAATACATACTGATTAAAAATGGTTTTTTTCCCCACGTAAGCGTAGATTTATGTGTTAAGCCCATTTCCAAATATTACTATGCCTGGTCACTTTGCAACTGTAGGGTAAAAATACTTTCTTGAACAGTCCTTGGTAACTATTTTTATTTTCTCCCACGATAGTAATTTTTACCTTGAAGATTGGCTGGGGAAGGATCAGGAGGGGTGGGAGTAGGGACAGGAGCAAAAACGTACGCGCTGCGTAACGGAAGACACATCGACAGGGGGTGCAGAAGATGCTCATTCAAATGGTAGTTTTCACGTTGTCCTTCCCAGCTTCCACGTGCTTAGCTTTGCAAATTCTTTTGATTTTTTTGTTTTAAATTAAAGGTCTGTGTCAAATATGTTAGCGATAATTTTTTATTGGCTACTTGAAAAGCGTTTAATGAGCTCAGATGTACGGTAAGAAAAATAGGCTAGATGATAAGGTGTGCATCTTACGAGAGAGTAAGCAACAAGGTGAAAATCATCAAAAATGCTCGTGAAGCTATCTTCCTAAAACACGTCAAGGAGGCAGAAGTACTGGCGTATCTGCTGCTTCCTGCTGACACTTCATTTTGAGATTTTTATTTTTTTCAGAATGGGAAAATGGAACTCATGATTTATTTTAAAGCTAGTTGAAAACCATTTCAGAGCAGAGTTTGTGTGCTTCCGTTTATATTACGCGTGCGCATCCCACTGAAAATTATTTCTCTTTATTTTTCAATTTAAGATATTCCTAGGAGAATAGTATGCCTTTGGTAGAGTCATTTTTAAGCTTACGTGTTAAGTATAGCGGGAAGGTTTGGAGCTAAGCAGTGAAGTAGAATCATGCTGTCAGAGCCTAATGCTAAGAAACAGGAGGAGAGGAAATGGTGAGAAACAGGCACTGGGGAAATTCAGTGTGTATACTTTTCACTTTCCGCCTCTATTTAGAAAATATTTAATTCCTATTTCTACGATAGAAATGGCGAAGGCTTTGTAGTACTTCTCTGCGACCCACAAACACTGGAGTGAATCCGTGTGACTTGTTCTTTCTCTTATTCCCCTTTTGGTTTCTCGGTGAAGCGACAGGATAAACAGGAAAATAGCAAATCAAACTGGTGAAACTCTCCTGAAACATTTTGGGTGCGGAATCAGACTCTGTAAGGTTATAAAGCAGGTATGTTTATTCAGCGCTGGGTGCGAGGGGGATCGCTCCTCCTAACTTGCGCACCAGATGACAAGAAAGGCAAACATTTAAGGAGCAAGCAGCTTACATATGCATTAGATTTCCAAGAAAAGGTCGGGTTATTACAATGAGTTCCCCGCCCCAGGTCCCAGTCCTGTTACGCACGCTTGGCGTTTCCTCGGTGGGCGTCCGGTGCACTTCTTCTGATGAAAGACCGCAGCATCCCTCGCTGCGTACTCCTGACCTGGTTTGAGTTGGAAAACGCTGACTTGCTCTCACTAGCCGTCTTGTCGGCTGCAACTCTGTCCACCGATCTGCTGCTTCTCTCTTCATTCTTGTGGTGTACCGTTCTAGCTGGTTGCCTTGCATTTTCCAGAGATAGGGCAGCTGTCGGCTTCATTTGGAGAAACAGGAGACCTTCTGTCTGTAGAATAACTGCTTACATATAAAAAAACATCTGCAATCAGTGACCTCTCGGGGCGGGAGGGGCCGTCCCCCGAACTGTTTCACCTAGTACTGCATACCATTGTCTTTTACAAGGACTACGTGACCCGGACTTTCTCTTTGTCTGTCTTCCCGGCACAAAAATTTTACTTTGCAAACCTAAGCTACTCACTAAGCTAACTTTCTCCTATTCTATCCCCTTTTCTACAGTCTAAGCTAACTTTCATCCTTTCAGCGAGATTCCAGATGCGCGTGCTTTCTAGCTCTAAATCAATTCAGAGCTCCCCCTGGTGAGATTTCAGAATACGATGCGTGTTTTCTTTGAGGTG
>NC_034414.1:1177875-1179734 GCF_002078875.1 Numida meleagris | reverse complement strand
TTCTCCCACCCAGGGTTGGATTTTTTTTTAACCACTACACGCCACGTCATTTTACTACTCAAGTTCTCTGCCTGGTAACATAATTACTGCGTATGCTGCTGTTAACATCCAGAATGGCTGAGCAAGAAGTACAGGTTGCAGCTATGAAGCGTAAGAACACCAAAAAAACCCTTCTGCTGATTCCTAACGTATTTCCTGGGCACGCACATTTGGAAGAGAGCATCCGATGTCCACAAGAGTCTTTATAATGCATCTTTCCTAATAGATGGAACTAAGCACTCTCCTTACCATCTCTTTTGGGCAGAGGCCCGAGCCGTACGAGTGTATTCCTCCATCAGAAAAGAGAAGAAAGTATTTCCTTCCTCTTTCTCTCCTTTTTTTTTTTTTTTTTTTTAAGTTAAATCAGAATTAAGAGCCCTGCTCCTTAATTCACATGGGCTCGATGACAACCAACAGCACTGGACCGTGAGCGGTTTCAAAAACGCGACCTTGGTGCTTTGCTTGTTTCCATTGAGCGACGATCCGTCATCGTGCAGCACGCGAGGAAGCTCAGACCTTTTCCCAGTTCTACCCTTGCGCGTGGTAACTGTGCCCGTAGTAACCTCCCTTCCACATCAACTCTGGGTAAGAAGCTGAGAAGATAAATCCCTCTCTCCCACCCTACACAGGGAAGGTCAACCTACGGGGATTTTGGTATTTAATCAGAAATGAAAATCAACTGTAAAAACATCTCTTATTGGCCCGTACCCCATCTAGCCATTCTCAGCGGTTCGTAGCTTCTTAAATACTAGACGCAACAAAAACCAGGGCTAGCAGCAGGAAAAGTGAGGAAAGACGATGGTTTCCAGGGTTGTCTTGGCGATGTTACTGCTTACAGCGTAAGCTCTTTAGACTGCCTAGATGCGCAGGCCTCAGAGAAGCCTGGCAGAACCGCTCATCCTTCCAAACGTGTTTCCCGAGAAATGAGATCCCGCAACGTCGTGAGTCTGGCAAAAGAGCCCGAGAACAGGTCCGACCAATTCCGAGGAACTAAAAAGAGCTTGCTCACATTCACCCTAAAGGCCTCGCGCAGGGCCTTTGATACTGTCCCGCATCTCATTCTTATCTCTGCATTACACAAAGATGGATTTGAAACGGGAACTACTCAGTGTACAAGGAGTTAGTTGGGAGGGTACATAAAGAAAGGGGCAGCGATCAGCTGCGTGTCCTGGTTGGGGTGAGGGAATAGTGCTATTACAGGATGGGAAGCGCCGCCATAATAGCAGGATGGCAAAGTCTCTGGCTGCAGCAAACGAGAACGAGCCCAAACGCAGCAACCACTGACACACAAACTATGGAAAAGAGCTACTTACCTACAGAAGGCCCTGGGCCACTAGAGATCTTCAGCAAGAAAAGTTCTCTCCCCCTCTGCCAGCCCTTAAATGAGGGCTGAGAAGGGGCGCATCCTGTCTCCACCCCTTCCTCTCCCTCAGCTGCATCGCCCGCACCTGAGCTCCCCCGGGCCGGCCCCGCCTTCCCGCCAGGTGCTCTGTCACCGCTGCCAGCCCTGACGTCGCCTTTTCTTTACAGAATTTAATTATTCCTCTTCTTTTAAACAAGTAGCCGGAGTGCAGAGCCGATATTATTTTCATTTACTGTCTGATCTGGCAACGTAACCTTGCCGTACGATGTTTGCACTCCCGTGGATTTTGCGTGCTTCTCCTCCGCTCCGTTGATGCATTTGATCAACCTCAAAAAATGTCTTAACGCTTCTCATCTTCTTCCTGCCCTAAGCATTATGAAGCCCGAAGCTGGTAGCTCATCTTTTCACACCCTGCGGCCCAGCTGTCCGCAACAAACCTCGCCTGCAACTGAAGCAA
>NC_034414.1:1173281-1175485 GCF_002078875.1 Numida meleagris | reverse complement strand
CGGGACGAGGCCGGCCGTCTCCGACCTCGGCGCCGCTCGAAGCCAAGCGTTCTCCTCTTGCAGGCGGAGCCAGGGCTGCGGCGGAGCGCCCGACCGCCCGAAGCATCGAGATCTGGGCAGCGGCGAGCGTTCGGCAGTCGCTGGGTCCGTTCTCCGTCCGCGGGGCCGGCACGGGGCCGCCGGCACCGGCCGAGAGCGAGCGCGGCCCCGGGGCGGCGTCGGCTCCCGAGGAGGGTTTCGCGGAGGCGAGCGGGACGGGACCGTGTGTATTCTCCCCTTTTCCTCCCCCTTAGGCGCAACTCCAGGAGCACGATCTCGTTCCCACGGCAGAGACGCGGCGGGGCGGCTCGCGGGACCGGCACGCTGTTGCAGCTGGCCGCGTTGTGTTGAGAACAGACGGAGCGGCGAGGCGGCGGAGTCGCTCTTCCCGCGGGAGAAGCGGCAGGCATTGAGCCGTGCCCGCGGATGGATGGAGAACGACTGCAGCGCCGACGCGGGAGGAAAACGTGGGGGACATCATCCAGCACGGATGCGTTGTGACTTTGCCTCTTACAGGAGCTGCTCGGAGGCATTGCTCCGCAGGGGAAGGGGTCCCGCGAGCAGCTGCGATTGAAGCTGGAAGTTTTGTTCCTGGGTGCTCAGAGGGGTGCGTGCCCAAGAGGAAGAACAAGAGCCAAAATGGCAGGAGACTGAGGAGCTCTCAGAGAACGCGGAAGGGCAGAAGGAAGAGATTGGGGCACAGAAGGCTGAGGCCTGCTCAGCATCATCTCTGGGGAGGGAGGTGGAGGCTTGCATGGGAACTGTTGAGTCAGGGCCTGAAGCACTGATTGAGCACCTGGAGGGAAGTCCCTGGGAGCGCAGGTGAAGGCAATTCACTGTGTGACCAGAAGGGGAGGAGCCTGGCTGCACCCCTCTTCAGGCTCATTTAAGGGCTGACCCTCAGTGAGGAAAGGATCTCTTTCTGGAGCTTCCTCCTTGGTGGAGGCCTTCCCCTGCAAACCCAGAATCTTCTGATACGGGTGAGTGATGTGCTTCCCTTCCCTTCCTTTGTAGCACTGTGCTGTTGTGCTGCTCCTTGCACCTCTTTTCATAGCCCCTTTCCATGGCATGGGGCCTTCTGATCGCTACCATATTTAACAGGAGTTTTGGAGTTTGTCAGCAGCAAAAAGGAGACCAAGGAATGCAGGGGTGCCAAGCGCCTTCTCTTCTTCAGCGGGCACAGCGGAGAGCGCTCCTCAGGGATCCCGGAGGAGGTGGTAAGGGACGATGTAGGTGAAATGTGTGTCTGCAAGTCCCTTGGCCCTAATGGGATACAGGTGTGGGTGCTGAGGAGACAGCCCAATAGCTGTCTGTGACTTTGTCTGATCTTTGCTATAGGAAATGTGTCTGAGGACCAGAGGACAGCCAGCGTGGGCGCAGCCTTCAAACAGGGCGAGAAGCATGGCGTCCCCTCGATCCCCAGGGAGGTGAGGGAACAACTTGTTCTAGGTGTCATGTCCTGGCCCTGGGAAGAGAAGAAAATAGTCTGGGGCAGTCAAGGTGGGTCCAGGTGGACTGAGCCGGTAGCATTGTGGGGTTAGTTTAGATGGGAGTGGGGCAGAATGTGACTCTTGTTGGTGCATATTTCAGGTGCAGGAGTCTTGCGGCATTCACAGATGGGAACCCCGGCAGGAAGAAGGATTGGACTGTGAGCGACGGAGCGGTCGTGTCCCCATGGCTGGGGCTGCGGAAGTTGGGTCTGGAGGCTTTCCCAGGTGAGGTGCCCTAGGGAGCGGGCCCTTCCCCTCCCTCTGGCTGAGTTGTTTTGTTTCTGTTTCAGGGTGCTCTGCAACTGGAGGGCCGGCAGGTCCCTGAGCTCTTTGTTCAGGTTCAGGGCTGGACCAAGGGTTGTGACGGTGGCTCTGTAGAGCAAGGTGAGCTGTGCCCTGGTTGGGTTCCAGGGGGTATGAGCGTGTTGTGTTTGAGGGTGTGCTTTTGTTTCAGCCCTTCTCCTGGAGGAGAGCGAGATCCCGGGGCCAGCGGGTAGTGTCTGTCCTGGCAGAGGTCTTGTGTTCTTTCAGGGTTGGGTGCTGCTGGAGTCCAGAGAGGAAGGCGAAGCCCTGAGGTGGAAAGGTGGTGGCTGCGGAAGAAGCTGGTAGGCACCTGTTGGGTGTTAGCTGGCTGAGGGGTGGCTTGGAATAAGTTGAGGCTTGGTAGTTGTGGTG
>NC_034414.1:1168318-1170126 GCF_002078875.1 Numida meleagris | reverse complement strand
TTATAGTCCACCCCCACTGCCCAAGCAGGCGTGGGACATCGCTGACCGGCAATCGACTCATAGAAGCAATCAAAAGCAGGAGATAGAGCAATGGCTGTACCAGAATGTATTGCACAGCTGAAGTTAATAGAGCTGTCCCTTGAATAGAGGAACACAAAAAAGATAGTTCTTTCGTCTGTAATAAATGCATAGCTGACTGGTAAAGATTTTCTCCCACACAGAGTACAATGTTCTTGACTGCGACCTTCCCCATCATTTTACTATTCAAGTTTTCTGCCTAGTAACATTATTACCATGTTTGCTACTGTTAACATCCAGAACATCTGAGCAAGAAGAACAGGTTGCAGCTACAACGCCTAAAAGGGCCCAAAAACCCTTCTTCTGATTCCTAATGTATTTCCTGGGCACGCGCACACCCGGAAGAGAGCTTCCAGCATACGCACGGGTCTATTCAGTGCATCTTTCCTAAGAGAAAGAACTACAGTCTCTCCTTGCCATCTCTTTTGGCGGAGGCCTGGGCTGTACGTGTGTATGCCTCCATCAGCGAAGGGAAGAAAGCATTTCCTTTCTCTTTTTCTCTCTAGAAGTAAATCAGAAATCAGAGCCCTGCTCCTTAATTCACCTGGGCTCGGTGACAGCCAATGGCGTCGGACTGTGAGCGGTTTCCAAAACCTGACCTTGGTTCTTCCCTTGTTTCTATTGAGCACTGATCCCTCATTGTGCAGCACGCGAGGAATCTCTGACCTTCTCCCCCTTCCACGCTCCTGTGTGCAACTTGGCTGTACAAATCTCCCTTCCACATCAACTTTGGGTAACGAGCTGAGGAGATAAATCCCTCCCCTTAACCCTACACAGGGAGGGTCAACCTACAGGGATATTGGTATTTAATTAGAAATGAAAACAAACCATACAAAAATCTCCTATCGTCCTGTACCCAGCCTAGCCATTCTCTGCGGTTTGTAGCTTCTTAATGACTCGGCCTAACAAAAACCAGGGCTAGCGGCAGGAAAAGTGAGGAAAGAGGAAGGGAACAGAAGGGAGCGCTTGGAACTCGGCCTTCCCGACGCCAGATTACTGGCTTCATCGGCCACTTTATCCCTCCAGCTAAAGGGAGTCGGATCTCAACCTTCCCCATCTAGAAGAGTACATCTCCCACATGGCTAGTAACTCCCTCTGAGGATTTGCAGCCAGGTGGCCGAAGGATTCACCTTCTGAGAACACTTCTGATGCTCTTAACGAGGCCCTGAAGTGCGCACAGAGCCCTTGTGAAGCGCGGCGCTTGTCTCCATGGAGGGATCGGGTCCCGCCGCGCTTCTCTGCTGAGACTCGACAGCGACTGAAAGGGGTTCGCTGTAAGGAACTCACCTGACTGCGAGCAATCGTTTCCAGACAGCAGATGGAATCTCAGAGACAACAAAGAACAAAAACACCCCACCGGCTGAAAATGGGTTCCAAAATTGAAAGCCCTGCGGCTAAAGGCCCTGAAGGCCTCGCGCAGGGCCTGCAGCATGGTCCCGCATCGCATTCTTATCTCCACATGGCACAGAGACGGGTTTGGAGGGGGAACTATTCGGAGCACAAGAATTTAGTGGGAAGGTTACAAAAAGAAAGGGGCTGTGATCAGCTGCTTGTCTGGGTCAGGGAGGAGGTGTAATGTCATCATGGAATGGAAACTGCCACAATAATAGCGGGATGGCAAAGTCTCTGGCAGCAGCAAATGAGAACGAGCCAAAATACAACAGCCACGGACACAGAAACCAAAGAAGAGAGCTGCTTACCTACAGAAGGCCACGGGCAGGCAGGCATCT
>NC_034414.1:1162457-1164758 GCF_002078875.1 Numida meleagris | reverse complement strand
TTGTGCTTCTGGGCCATCGGTGCACACTGTCAGCTCACATTGAGCTCCCGGTCTGCCGGAACCCTCGAGTCCTTCTCCTCGGGGCCGTTCACAGCAAGTTCTTTTCCCAGTCTGTACTCGTATCTGGGAAGGCCCCGCACCCAGCGCGACGCTTGGCTGTGTCGAGCCCCACTGGGTTCACGTGGGTTCAGTTTTCAGGGACGTCTAAACCCCTTGGGATGGCACGGCTCCTTCTGTTGTAGGGACTGCCCCGCTCAGCTCGGCATCGTCCTCAGGCGTGTGCAGCCTGCGCTCGGCGCCGGCTCCGAGAGGGGGCACTAGGGGTCCACGTTCAGTGGCCCCCTCCAGTGGAGACACTAAGTCAGCGCTGGTGGTGGTGATGGAACACCAGGTGGGAAGGCGGGGCCGGCCCCGGGGAGCTCAGGTGCGGACGATGCAGCTGAGTGAAAGGAAGGGGTGGAGACAGGATCCACCCCTTCCCAGCCCTCATTTAAGGGCTGGCAGGGGAGGAGAGAGCCTCTCTCTCAGGAGATGCCTGCCTGCCCATGGCCTTCTGTAGGTAAGCAGCTCTCTTCTTTGGTTTCTGTGTCCGTGGCTGTTGTATTTTGGCTCGTTCTCATTTGCTGCTGCCAGAGACTTTGCCATCCCACTATTATTGTGGCAGTTTCCATTCCATTATGACATTACACCTCCTCCCCGACCCAGACAAGCAGCTGATCACAGCCCCTTTCTTTTTGTAACCTTTCCCACTAATTTCTTGTGCACCGAATAGTTCCCCCTCCAAACCCATCTCTGTGCCGTGCAGAGATAAAAATGCGATGCAGGACCGTGCTGGAGGCCCTGCGCGAGGCCTTCAGGGCCTTTAGCTGCAGGGCTTTCAATTTTGGAACCCATTTTCTGCCGGTGGGGTTTTTTTGTTCTTTGTTGTTTCTGAGATTCCATCTGCTGTCTGGAAACGATTGCTCGCAGTCAGGTGAGTTCCTTACAGAGAACCCCTTTCAGTCGCTGTCGAGTCTCAGCAGAGAAGCGTAGCGGGACCCGATCCCTCCGCGGGGACGGGCGCCGCGCTTCACAGGGGCTCTGTGCGCGCTTGAGGGCCTCGTTAAGACCGAGGATGCTTGAATGTGTCAGAAGTGTTCTCGGAAGGTGAATCCTTTGGCCACCTGGCTGAAAATCCTCAGAGGGAGTTACTAGCCACGTGGAAGAGGTACTCTTCTAGATGGGGAAGTAATCTGGCGTCGGGAAGGCCGAGTTCCAAGCGCTCCCTTCTGTTCCCTTCCTCTTTCCTCACTTTTCCTGCCGCTAGCCCTGGGTTTTGTTAGGCCGAGTCATTAAGAAGCTACAAACCACAGAGAATGGCTACGCTGGGTATAGGACGATAGGAGATCTTTGTATGGTTTGTTTTCATTTCTAATTAAATACCAGTATCCCCGTAGGTTGACCCTCCCTGTGTAGGGTTAAGGGGAGGGATTTATCTCCTCAGCTCGTTACCCAAAGTTGATGTGGAAGGGAGATTTGTACGGCCAAGTTGCACGCAGGAGCGTGGAAGGGGGAGAAGGTCAGAGATTCCTCGCGTGCTGCACAATGAGGGATCAGTGCTCAATAGAAACAAGGGAAGAACCAAGGTCAGGTTTTGGAAACCGCTCACAGTCCGACGCCATTGGCTGTCACCGAGCCCAGGTGAATTAAGGAGCAGGGCTCTTATTTCTGATTTACTTCTAGAGAGGAAAAAGAAAGGAAATGCTTTCTTCCCTTCACTGACGGAGGCATACACACATACAGCCCAGGCCTCCGCCAAAAGAGATGGCAAGGAGAGACTGTAGTTCTTTCTCTTAGGAAAGATGCACTGAATAGACCCGTGCGTATGCTGGAAGCTCTCTTCCGGGTGTGCGCGTGCCCAGGAAATACATTAGGAATCAGAAGAAGGGTTTTTGGGCCCTTTTAGGCGTTGTAGCTGCAACCTGTTCTTCTTGCTCAGATGTTCTGGATGTTAACAGTAGCAAACATGGTAATAATGTTACTAGGCAGAAAACTTGAATAGTAAAATGATGGGGAAGGTCGCAGTCAAGAACATTGTACTCTGTGTGGGAGAAAATCTTTACCAGTCAGCTATGCATTTATTACAGACGAAAGAACTATCTTTTTTGTGTTCCTCTATTCAAGGGACAGCTCTATTAACTTCAGCTGTGCAATACATTCTGGTACAGCCATTGCTCTATCTCCTGCTTTTGATTGCTTCTATGAGTCGATTGCCGGTCAGCGATGTCCCACGCCTGCTTGGGCAGTGGGGGTGGACTATAA
>NC_034414.1:1157839-1159477 GCF_002078875.1 Numida meleagris | reverse complement strand
CCACTCAACACCATTCTCCCTTCCAACTCACACCCATCACCACTCAAGCCACACCAACAAATAAAGCACCACCAAAACATGCCACCCCTACACCACAAGTCACACCCGCAGCTAAGCTGCTCAACACCTACTACAGCAGCCACCAATAACCCCATTGCACTACATCTCTCAACACAACATCTAAACGCAACTCACTCACACCAACCCCACTCTCACTTAAAACCACACCCTAAGAGGCCACCACCACAACTACCAAGCCTCATTTTACTCAAAGCCACACCTAAGCCAGCTAACACCCAACAGGTGCCTTCCCGCCTCAGGGCTTCACCTTCCTCTCTGGACTCCAGCGGCACCTGACCCTGAAAGAACACAACACCTCTGCCGGGACGGACATTACCCGCTGGCCCCAGGATCTCACTCTCCTCCAGGAGAAGGGCTGAAACAAAAAGCACACCCTCAAACGCAACACGCTCATTTCCCTGGAACCCCATAGAACCCAGGCAGGGCACAACTCACCTTGCTCTACAGAGCCACCGTCACAACCCTTGGTCCGGCCCTGAACCAGAAGAAAGAGCTCGGGGACCTGCTGGGGCTGGCGGCCCTCCAGTTGCAGAGCACCCTGAAACAAAAACAAAACAACTCAGCCAGAGGGAGGGGAAGGGCCCGCTCCCTAGGGCACCTCACCTGGGAAAGCCTCCAGACCCAACTTCCGCAGCCCCAGCCAAGGGGATGCCATGACCGCTCCATCGAACACGGTCCAACCCTTCTTCCTGCCGGTGTTCCCATCCGTGAATGCCATGAGACTCCTGCACCTGAAATATGCACCAACAAGAGTCACATTCTGCCCCGCTCCCATCTAAACTAACCCCACAAACTTACAGTGCTACCGGCTCGGTCCAGCTGGATCCGCCTCGACTGCCCCGGACTATTTTCTTCTCTTCCCAGGGCCAGGACGTGACACCTAGAACAAGTTGTTCCCTCATCTCCCTGGGGATCGAGGGGACGCCGTGCTTCTCGCCCTGTTTGAAGGCTGCGCCCACGCTGGCTGTCCTCTGGTCCTCAGACACATTTCCTATAGCACAGATCAGACAAAGTCAGAGACAGCTGTTGGGCTGTCTCCTCAGCACCCACACCTGTATCCCATTAGGGCCAAGGGACTTGCAGACACACATTTCACCTACATCGTCCCTTACCACCTCCTCCGGGATCCCTGAGGAGCGCTCTCCGCTGTGCCCGCTGAAGAAGAGAAGGCGGTTGGCACCCCTGCATTCCTTGGTCTCCTTTTTGCTGCTGACAAACTCCAAAACTCCTGTTAAATATGGTAGCGATCAGAAGGCCCTATGCCATGGAAATGGTGTTGCAAAGAGGTGCAAGCAGCAGCGCAACAGCACAGTGCTGCAAGGGAAGGGAAGCACATCACTCACCCGTATCCGAAGATTCTGGGTCTGCAGGGGAAGGCCTCCACCAAGGAGGAAGCTCCAGAAAGAGATCCTTCCTCGCTGGCAGTCAGCCCTTAAATGAGCCTGAAGAGGGGTGGAACCAGGCTCCTCCCCTTCTGGTCACACAGTGAATTGCCTTCACCTGCGCTCCCAGGGACTTCCCTCCAGGTGCTCAATCAGTGCTTCAGGCCCTGACTCA
>NC_034414.1:1145171-1156375 GCF_002078875.1 Numida meleagris | reverse complement strand
CGAGGCGAGGGTGCGGGGAGCAGATTCCATCCCGCCGTAGCAGCGGAACGAGTCGTGGTGCGGTACCCGGACGGGCTGGAGAAGCGGGCCCGTCGGTGGGCCCGTGAGAACCTGATGAGGCTCAGCGACGCCGAGTGTGGCCCGAACCCCAGCGCTTTGAACCCGCGCGATTCCTGACAAGCGGCAGCGCCTGGACAGCGTGACGATGTTATTGGCCGGCCGGCGGCGCTGCGTTGGTGACCGGCTCTCCGAGCTCCAGCTTTCCCTCTTCACCGCCGTCCTCGTCCTCCAGCTCTCCTTCCACGCCAAGCCGGCGGAGCGTCTCACCGTGGGCTGCACCCCTGGGCTGGCGCTGAAGCCGCTGCCTTTCCCCGGCGACGTGCGGCCGAGGCTCCCCCTGCTCATCCGGCCGCGATTGCCCGCCCGGCCAGGGGACGTCAACGGGACGGGCCGCCTGGCACGCTAGTGGCTCTTGCTGCCTCGTAGCGTCAACGGCGGCGAGCCCCCGCAGCAATAAAGACCTTTGACGCAGGCCCTGACTCCGCTCGTTTTCTTTGTGGGGTGGCCGGCAGCATCATTTGTACCTATAGCTCCATCGCACGTCCCCCTGAGCTCTCCCTCCCCAAAAGTGCAGAAATCGGGCCCTCTCCCTTGGTACCCAAGGTGT
Source organism: Numida meleagris (assembly GCF_002078875.1). NCBI lineage: Eukaryota > Metazoa > Chordata > Aves > Galliformes > Numididae > Numida > Numida meleagris. Next base: position 1,155,708 of record NC_034414.1, on the reverse strand, counting down.
GGCAAGAAGCGATTCTCTCTCCCGATAGCAGGAGCGGGACATTGGTAGAAGACGTAGTTCAAAAGTCAGGGAAAGCCACGCTGGAGGGAGGGAAGCCGCCGGGGATCTGACTCTCTCCCGCTGCTCGGGGGCATCAGCGGCAGGGTGGTGAGCAATTATGGGTGCATCACTTATTACACGCATACACACACGCACACGCACATATATAGTCGTAACTATTTTCCTTTTCCTTTTCTCTAACTTAGTCAATAGTTTTATCTCAACGCACGGATTCTACTTTTTTTTTTTCTTATTACTTTCTCCTCCTTCCCGCTGGGAATGAGGAAGAGAGCAAACGAGCGCACGGCGCTCGGCCACCTGCCGGGTTAAGCCGCGGCGCTGCCAGGGGCTTGCGGAGCAGGGTGGAAGGAAGCCTTGCCAGGGTGGAGAAACTCTTCAGGAAAGGTGCTTCTCCTCTACAGACCTTCAGTTTTCAGGGGAAAGAGCCATGGGGCAGCTTACATTGAGATGCTTCGCTGAAAGGGGACGTGGCCCCTTTCCAAGGACAAGACTCGTTTCCCCACAGTGTGGTTCCTGAACGGCATCCGGAAGCGTGACCTGCATCTGTTACCTGCAGGGGTAAAGAAATCCTCTTTCTTGGGGGGTCACCCTTCCTTCATGCACCCAGACGGCATGCCGTGGTTGGGTAGCTGCTATTGCGTGTACGCTTCCGATGCCGGATAGAGCGAGTGCTTCTGGGTAAAGACTGACAGGGCGGATGTCACGGCAGGGATCTGTTGTAGGCAATACAAATCATCATGACTGCCATCTCATGGCACATGAGACGGGCCCAGTCGGCACGGGATTAGGAAAGGCAGGATGAGGAACGGCCCCGAGTTGCACCCGGAGGGATTCGGGGTCGATATCAGGAAAAAAAGTCTTCCCTCAAAGGGTTGTGAAGCATCGGCAAGGGCTGCCTAGGGAAGCAGTCACCTTCCCTGGAGGTATTTAACACGCATAGAGGTGGTGGCTGGGGACACAGTTTAGCGCTAAGCTCGGCACCGCCAGGTTAACGGCCAGATTCGATGACCTTCGAGGCATCCTTGTACTCTACTCAGCTAATGGCAAAGGGGGGGAAAACATTCTCGGCTGAAGCTACGCTTTGCAGATGCCGGGAAATGCGTTGTGTATTTACAGTCCTCTGCCTCCAAACCCATTCCCACTGCTCATCCACGATTACGGTCATATCCACACGCGAGCAGGTGCTGCACGGCTTCCCCGGAGTTTCCGAGCCCCCAGAATGCTGGAATACGGTCTCTATTATTTAGCAGAAGACACACAAGAGATCCAGCCGCAGAATTAATCCTTTCATTAAGAAGAAAAGCGATCGGTGCATTATTAACCTTTCCTTCTCTGCAGGCACGTAAGCAACCCGGCGCAGGGAGTCTACGCAAATCCCGGCGCGTCTGTTTTTCATAAAAATTTGATTATTTAAACCTGTTCCCAAGGGCCTTTATCTTCTCTCTCAGTCAACCTGACATTGGCCCAGTAAATAAGAAGCTGACCTTTGTTACCTAAAAAGCCTTCTGGGAGTCCTACAGTCAACGAGATCGATGCTGAACAACAGCGTACCTACGTGTCCTCTCTTGGCACGGTGTCCTCGGCGCCGCGCCTTCCGCGGGGCTGAGCCGAGGGCTCCGCAAGGCGCCTCGGTGCGCTACAAGATGCTACAATTTCACCCGAAGAAGGAAATAAAAGGAAAGAGAATACAGAGAAGTCGCACGCCGAATACAGCCCTAATTCTGCACCGTGCAAAGACAAAGCCGTCTCAAAATGTGTAGATGTGGCACGTGGGGACGCGGTCGGTGGACACGACGGTGATGGGTTGACGGTCGGCCTAGATGATCTGAGAGGTCTTTTCTAACCTTAACGATTCTATGATTCCATCTGCTGTTTGCCGGGAGAAGGCTTCTTCCGTGCTCGTGACCGCACGCAGCTCCTACGTCCTTCTCCCTGGGATGGTACGTGACTAGCGTGCAAGCCAGTTAACGCTGCCAGATCGCTCTTACCTACTCCGTTAGGCAGCCCAAACTTTGTTTCCCGCTATACCTACTCCTTAGTGCAACTGCGGTATCAGTAGTCCTCCTCAGTTCAGTGAATTTTAAGGAATGCTGAAGCACAGGCTGGTGCTATCGTTCACCCTCTCTGCAAAATAGTTTGGAACACAATGAGATAAGGGTCGTCAGAAGTGACGCACGGAATCAGACCCTATAACCCACGTAAGGTTATAAAGCAGGTGTGTTTATTCAGCGCTGGGTGCGAGGGGGATCGCTCCTCCTAACTTGCGCACCGGATGACAAGAAAGGCAAACATTTAAAGAACAAGCAGCTTACATATGCATTAGATTTCCAAGAAAAGGTTGGGTTATTACAGTGAGTTCCCCACTCTGCGACCCAGTCCTGTTACGCGCGCGTGGCGTTTCCTCGGTGGGCGCCTGGTGGTCTTTTTCTGATGAAAGGCCGCAGCATCCCTCGCTGCGTACTCCTGACCTGGTTCGAGTTGGAAATGCTGATTAGCTCTAGCCAGCCGTCTTATCTGCCGCAACTCTGTCCACCGATCCGCTGCTTCTCTGTTAATTCTTGTGGTGTACCGTTCTAGCTGGTTGCCTTGCATTCCAGAGATAGGGCACCTATCAGTTTTAACTGGAGAAATAGGAGACCTTCTATCCGTAGAATAACTGCTTACATATAAAAAGCATCTGCAATCGGGGACCTCTCGGGGAGGGCCATCCCCTAACTGTTTCACTAGTACTGTATACCACCATTTTTACAAGTTCTACGTGCCCCAGACTGTCTCCTTGTCTGTCTTTTCAGCACAAAATTTTACTTTGCAAACCTAAGCTACTCATTAAGCTAACTTTCACCTATTCTATCCCCTTTTCCACAGTCCAAGCTAACTTCCACTTAGTCAGAAGGTCTAAAACACTCAAAAGCGACACGAAGCACAGCCTGCAAGCCCCTCGTTTACGACTTATATCTGGAGCAGATGGGGATGGCCTTCAGGTCATGACAGTGGAGCACAGAATCCTTACGCCTGGTCATGACCGATCGCTCGTGTTCATTGAGAAACAACCTCACCTGCAGTACGCTGTTCACCACAACGTGTGGCTGTATTACTGCGGAGCTATTCAGAAACATGAGCAGTAGTCACGGTATTTACGTGCAAAATGTGCTACGGCCATAACCCACACTGTTATATCTATAAACAGTGATATAAAAAGAATAATTTTACATGTTGCCTTCCCATAATATTCTGGCACAGCACCACGCATACAGACCCCACAGTACTCTAGGAGACTTCCTCCTGATTGTTGGGTTTCTTCTCCTGTCCACGTACCGACACAAAAAAGCAAGACGGAGATGCAGGAAACCTTAAGCAGCATCGCCTTCTCCTTAACTGCGAATACCTTCTCTCAAACAGAGAGGCACAGTGAGGATATGCCGGTTAAATGGCTTCAGTTATTCCTTAGTACTGTAGTTACCCCACAGGGAGGCGTGCTTTCAAAGGCGGCCTGGCTCGGGAAATTGTTCTCCCTCCCCCTGCTATAAGTCTTTCCTCATCCACAACCCTCTTAAAGCTAAGGGGATTTACATCACTCACCCGCAGTGAACGTACACGAGATACATCCGCATCAAACACTCAGACCTAACCCGGTGCGGGATCCAAAGCAGAAAGTGAACAGGAAAACAATCAGCATTTTCTTCCCTCGAGCTTACGGTTGCTCGCTGCACGGAAACAGACATTAAGAAAGAAAGGAATAAAAAATAAGAAGGTACATGTTTGAAAACGCAGCATGAAACCTCCATCCAGAAAGTACGTAATTCAAAACTACTTCTGTTAGTTTCTATTTTGAAGACTTAGGCAACAGTGAAGGCCTGCAAGTAAGAAAAGCTGTGTACTTTTGGTATCTTTTAGCAGAGACCCGGCGATCGATTCACCCTGTTTGAATTCAGTTCTCCGATTGTAAGAATTGCACGTATAGTCTCAAGCAAATAAAGCTAACTGCACCCTTACCTGGATCTCATAAGATGAACTCGGCATCAAACTTGTAGGGAGTTCCATCGGGACCAAAATAAAAGTAGCTAACAAGCGTCAAATGTATAAATGGGGAAGACGGTGAGATAAACAACTGCTAAGCTGTTATATCTAAGCCGTAGCCGCGTAGTCGGGAGGGACGCACCGAGTTTTCGCTCTCGTGTGAGTGACGTGAGTACGAGAAAGTCCTGAAGTTTAAAACCTCATTACTCCCTGTTCTGATGAAAACAGCGCACCTCTGGAAAACCGAGTTCTTCTTGTGAACGACATCTTCTCAGTCCCTTGGTGTTTTCTCACTGTAACGAGCAGCACTGGTTTCTCCTCGACAGAAAACCAGAAAGGTAGCTTAGGTATAACTGGACAGGATCGACGGGACTGCGTTTCGGACATCACTGTCGGTTTTGTCACGGCAAGGAAGAAAGGACCGATGACTCACTTATTTTTAAGTCAGCACCGTTCTTTCTTTGTAGTGGCCTTTCCCTGAGCCATTGCGTCAGCGCCCGCTCGAACCGAGACGCCGAGGGAAGTGAGGAACTCCCACGGCCTTTGGTGCGTCGGGTCGCTAAAAATCAGTCTCCCGGTGCCCACCGACTCTCACCTTTCTCTCAGCGGGACATCTACACAAAGATGCAATCAATTATTTCAACTGATTCAACGAGTATGTTTTTGAAAGGAGAAGGGAAAATGGTTAAAGGAGAGAAAAATATCTGCTGGAGACTTCCCCGGGAAGCTCATCAGCAAGCAGACCTGAAATTCAGGTCTCATACACACACACACACACACGTGTATGTATATATACTCCTACATGTTTATATCTAATCTCAGGAATTTGACTTTTTTTTAAAAGGCATTTTAAACCCAAACATATGCTGTGCTCTCATCAGGGAAATAACACAAAAGTTTATCTCATTAAATCCTACCAAGATGTTTTCCCAGAAATGCTGATGAGAATGCAGAGCTTGTCCTCCAGCTTATCCACAAAGCGCAACCAAACTCGTCAGGGCCGTGAAACCCCTCTCAGTGGGATTTCGTGTCGAGCAGAATGAGCTCTCCTACTCTTATTCCTCCCAGGCTGAGCGCATCTCCTCGACTTCTCTCTCTGTTTCTGAATTCTGGAAATGCAATAGAAGGCATTAATACACAGGCTAATTGGATATAATTAAAAAAGATAATTTCTCTTTTCTTCTCCAACGCCACGCCAGGTTTGAAGCATACCCTAGTCTTACATTTTTCCTCCTAACGCTTTTCTTCTCATACTTGTCTCTCAGTAGCCTCTTAAAGTTCTCCAGATATCAAAGAGAGTTTCTCTTATGTGTCCTCTGGAGAGAAACGAGAAGCGGAGCAGCGGATTTCAAACCTTCGCTCCCTTGAGGACTCTCCTACCCTGGTCAAATGCCCTTTTTTCTTTTTCTTCTCAGTCTGATGGAAGTTATTTGACTGCCTCTTTGGGATGAAACGAACTTCAACATTTGCAAAGACCCTACAAGCCAAAGCCACTAAAATACCGCCTTCCTCGTGCTGAACTCCCACTTGTAATTTCAGATCAGAATAGAGTTAGTCGTTCCCGACTTTTCTGCCCACAGCTCTTGGCCGCTCTTCCCTGAAAATCTCAGTGCTTTCCTGCTTTAATCCTTATGCCTCTGATACATCAAGAGAAAAAATCCTCTGTTTATCCGATACACCATTCCAACTCTGCCCAGAGCGATTTCCGAGAAGCGGACGGCGAGGAGGCTCCTCATCTGGCAGAGCTGGGATGTTTCCTTCTGGAAGAAGGGATCCTGGTCCCTTTGCTGAATTTTTCTTGACAACGTGAAGAACATTAGGTCGGTGCCAAGAGCTGCCGCGTTTTTATTTTGTGTCCGACTGGCACTAATTTGATGGCACCTTCTATATGGTTTCGGCTTAACAGAAAAAGCGCAAAAGAAAAAGGAAGTGGAGAAGAGCTCCCAGATGGGAAACGCAACCGCACGGCAGTTTCTAAAACGCAGTACATTCTGCTCTCTGAAACCCTGTGAAAGTAATACAAGAGCTAAAATATCCCCGATAGAAAAAAACAAATGCTGGGCAGCACGCACAGACTCCCGAACTGACCCAGCTCGGAGGAGCTTAGGAGCCAGCCTGGCACCGAGAGCTTCCATTCAAAGAGACAGACAGGAACTACTAGATGACTGGGGTGCAAAAACGTCTACATCCTCCTGTCCTTTGGGTCTAACTCAGAGAGTGCCTAAAATATTCCACTAAGAGCTTAAGCTGAAAATCAAAAATCTTACATTGAAACTGTTCAGCTTACCTTCGGCAATTAACACCTCCATGCAAATGCAGCCTATCACGTTGCGTGGCCAAGTGAACCCGCACGCAAAGTCAGATTGCCAGAGAAAGCCTTGACCTTAAGTTAAATGACTGGGATTTTAGAAAACTTCCCCACGGTTCATTTTGCCACGTCACAAATATGCAGAGGTTTTTACATAACCATATTTGATTTGAAGGGTCAAGCGCACACAATGTGAAATTAGTTTCGGTTTCTTTTCTTTCTTGGAAAATAATCCCATCCCACCTTCAGCGAGACAAATGGCAGAGACCGCTGCTACCTCTTTCGTGTCCATTGGCGGTTCGGAAGCAAGATTCCTCCAGAGATGAGCTGCAGAGCTGTTCCCCGCGTCCTTGGAGCACTGAAGGAAAAATGACAACGTGAGAAGAGTTAAACGGGGGAAGCAAAAAATGAAACGGGCAAGGAGAAAGTAACTGAGCAATTCTGTAGCATGACAACCGATAAATAAAGGATTATGTCTCCCTTAGGCATTTGCACGGTATAGTTTCAGGCTTGATAATCACCATTGAGTTATGGAACATTAGATTTTTCTTTTTCTTTTGTTATCGGTTTGGACAAGGAGATCTTTTTGTATTTCCGAAGCTCGGCCACATCTGCCAGTTTTCCTTTAACAAGACACTATGAAATAAATTCTGTATATAGGTTTCCTGGTAATAATGTATTCCAGGCCAAGCAGATCCTACAACTCGCGAGCTACTTGGATAAAAATCACATCTGTATCGGAACTGCCGAGTCGTGGCCTGAACCACTGATCGAGCACCTGGAGGAAAGACCCAGTCAGCCCTGGGAGCACAGGTGAAGGCAATTCACCTGGGTGATGGGAAGCCAGGCTCCACCCCTCTTAGGCCTCATTTAAGGGCTGACTGCCACAGAGGAAAGATTTCTTTCTGGAGATTCCTCCTTGGTGGGAGCCTTTCCATGCAAACCAAAAATCTTCTGATCTGGGTGAGTGATCTATTTCCCTTCTCTTGTCGCACCTTGCTATCGTGCTGGTCCTTTCACCTCTTGGTAACGCCCTTTCCATCGCATTGGTCCTTCTGACTGCTACAACATTCTTTGTGGCGTTGGGAGTCTGGTAATTTCACAGGGAAGGGCTATGGTTCTCTTTGCTACACCCATCTGGTTGATGTTGCCAAAGTTATTTGAGCTTTACTGCTAGACTCCAGGTCGAGGTCATAGGAGCAAAGCAGCAATTCTAACATTTAAGAGCTCCAAATGAAAGCAAACAAAAAAAATCTTAAGAACATCAGGCATTGATGGCTTATTTAATCATCGCTTAAAGACTCCCATCTTTATTGGTAAAACAGAGACACATTTAATACTTCATTTCTTCCCCGTGATCAGCTTCCTGTATGCATCACAGAAATCCAAGGCGGTGGTGGCATTAACCCTGCAACAAGCTACCACTGTGGTTTACAAGGAACCACCACTGCTTTCTTTAGAACCGTATCTGCAAAAACAAAACAAAACAAAAAAACACGAAGGGTGCTCCACGGGGTGGTGCAAAAGCAAAATCCTTCCTGAATTTTAATGTCTCTATAGCAGATGATCAGCCCTTGTAAGACTGTTAAAGCCTTGCTTCTGTGTGGAGCAATTCAAGTGTGTGTAGCACATCCATCCAAAGATGCATACCCATTGTTTAAGACACACTTGCTATCCTAAAAGTGTATGACTGCGCTCGGTAAAGTGACAGGTTACCTTGGCAATGTACACTCTTAGCGCTTTGGAAAATCCCAGGCTTAGCTCCTCGACTGACAATAGCAAAGGGAAGGGGTCAGGCAGAGAAAAACAAATGTGAGGAGATGCAAAGGGCTGTTTGAAAGCTGTATCAAATTCCTGCACCTCTTTGTTAGATGAGGAAGCCCTGCTTTTTCAAATCTGTACATCGCTTTTCATAGGCTAGCCTGGCTGGGTTAGCAAAAGCCCTTACGCTTTCCCTGTTCCGCTGCAGACAAACCCTTTGTTGCGCCCCGTGTCCTATCTACATTTGTATTTCACAGCGCGTGCAACTGAGATGTCGGAACCTGGGTATCAGAGCAAGCACCGAGAGCTCAAAGCAGACGGCGTTACTCTTCTTAATTCTGTCGTCTGGTTTTAGACCTAGCTCAGCTAGCGGCTAACCCAGAGCTGCAATTCTTGGGACGATTTCCATTCCCCTGCAACATGCTAACTGCAGCTGAATGCTGAAATGGATTCTGCAGAACATATGGAAATGCACTCGTTCAGGGGGTGAGCAAAGCTAGAAGCTCAGAAAAATCCCACTTCCTATTTCAAATCACTGTGCTGTTCTAACTCATTGAGAAGAACAACCAGCTCAAAAAACTCTATTGAGAAGAAAGAGAACAACTGCTTCAACTTCTCTCTGAAATGATTGAATGATTTTGGCTAAAATTAGGCTGAAAAGCAGACTGCTTAGGGCAGACACCTACCACAAACTCACCTCTTATATTTCAGCAAAATGCCAAGAAACTGATAAAATCTGATGACCCCTAATGCTATGCAGAACCGTTGCTGGCCCAATCTATGAATTATAAAGCGGTAGGGTGATTTTGTTTCTGTGACATTTCATCAGAGGCGTATGTATTTCAAGTAACACATATCTGCCTCAAAAGCTTAAAAAAACGTGTTCAAAAGTCTGGAGAACCTAATCAGAGAGCCGTTATTAACATCTTCCGAGGGAAAAGACAGTGGAAAAACATTACAACTACCTATGTTACCGTTCCCAGGGATGAGCTCAAACAGGTCTCACAAGATCACGAGAGGAGTACAGGCCGTACGCGTTTAGCACCGAGCAATGAATTCGTCAGCTTCCGCAGCTTTTAAAAAGAAAACCAAAACCCTTGGAAAATATTTGGAATGCTCTGGATCTAGTTCTGAGTTCTTGAAAATCATGTTCTTCCACCCGGCTGTTCTATAATAGAGGCTCCTAAATTTCTGCTTTTGCCAGTTTTTGCTCCACAGGTCGTAGTCAATAGAGTGATGTCGTGAAGCACTTGGAGAGCGATGAGCTTAAGCATAACGCAAGGACTCAAATTCCACGCTTGCGACTGCATTTGTCAGGTGAGCAATTCCCCTGCGTGTCAGATTTCATTACCTTTAGGAAGTTTTGCAGCACATCCCGTACAGTGGCTGTAGGAGGGGTTTCAAACAAAGCAGAAGCAGTCTTTCTTTCAAGCCATTCCAGATGAGAAACCTGCAGAGACAGCGAGATGAAACCATCAAGCCCACGTACGCAAAGACAGTGAATTATCCAGGTTCTCGGAGCCGGTTTGGGCACCTGGGAGACAGCCAAAAATCTCAGTAGTACCAGCAGACTCTGGTCGAGCACCCAAATCCAGCTACAGATCTAAACTTGATTTGCTTTTCTTTGTCCTATACTACCAGTCACCTTCTGCAGTGTCAATGGTTTATGGGCGTTTGGCCCGGTTCCGTGACGAATGGGACGGGGGACCCACGCCCCGGGAAAAGGGAAAAAGGATTGGGAGATGGGCCTGAGAGCAAAGAACAGTGGCAACAATCTGAGGAGAAACAAACTAATTTACTAAATAAGATATTGAAATGCAAAGCAACACACTATAATACAATATAATTACAATTTAAGCTGATAAATCCAATACAGAGAGAGAGAGAATGTCCAAAATCAAGGTAGGCCTTACTCTACTACTGACGATAAGACGGCTGAGGAACGAGGTGCTGCCATGACGAGAGACGGGCGGAAAGAGAAGGGATGAGGTCTCGTGATCTGTAACCTTTTACCTTTTCCCTCTGGCTGGAAATGGTAACAGAGGAGCAAGGTACCCTGGGGAATGTAGTAGTCCTTCTCTTCTGAGAACCAGGTACATACACTACATGATGTTATGATGCGGAATACCAACATCCGAAAATCATAAAACCATGACATTCCACCCCTTATTCCATGTCACTACATCATGTCAATATACATATCCAAACAAACAATTAACATGCATTACACACACAGAAATGTATACCTATATATACATAGACTTACTGACTGCACTCCCCCAACATCAAATTCCCTTGCGGTACACACTGAACATCGCCATTCTTCTGCATCACCCACTAAGTGGACCCGGGTCCCTGGGCAAAAACAGTGCCACGGAGAGGTTTGCCCTT
>NC_034414.1:1141572-1143656 GCF_002078875.1 Numida meleagris | reverse complement strand
GAGGTGCTAGGAGGAGCTGCGTTTCAGTTCCGATTACTTCGGAAGCAGCTCGAACCCCCTCATACCCGGCTAAGAGTTCCTTCTCAGTTGGAGTGTAGCACTCCTCAGACCCCTTGTATGCTCGACTCCAGAATCCCAGGGGTTGGCCTCGGGTCTCTCCTGAGGCTCTTTACCACAAACTCCAAGTGGGACATTTCTCTCCAGCAGCAGTGTAGAGGATGTTCTTAACATCCTGTCCCGTCTGTACTGGCCCCAGCGCCACGGCATGGGCTCTCTCCTGTTTAATCTGCTCAAAAGCCTGCTGCTGCTCAGGACCCCACGTAAAATGATTCTTCTTCCGCGTCACCTGATAAAGGGGGCTCACAATGAGGCTATAGTTTGGAATGTGCATTCTCCAAAAGCCCACTACGTCCAAAAAAGATTGCGTCTCTTTCTTATTAGTGGGCGGAGACATGGCAGTGATTTTGTTGACCACATCCGTTGGGATACGACGATGTCCATCCTGCCACTTAATACCTAGGAACTGAATTTCCTGCGCAGGCCCTTTCACTTTGCTTCGCTTAATAGCAAAACCAGCTCGCAGAAGGATCTGGATTATTTGCTCTCCTTTCTTGAAAACTTCCTTTGCTGTATCGCCCCACACAACAATCTCATCAATGTACTGTAGGTGCTCAGGAGCACCGCCCTGTTCCAGTGCAGTTTGGATCAGCCCATGACAAATGGTTGGGCTGTGTTTCCACCCCTGGGGCAAACGGTTCCAGGTATACTGAATGCCCCTCCAGGTGAAAGCAAACTGTGGCCTGCATTCTGTGGCCAAAGGAATGGAAAAGAAGGCATTAGCAATGTCAGTGGTGGCATACCACTTGGCTGCTTTGGACTCCATACTGGAGTTCTAACATGTCCGGCACAGCAGCGCTCAGTGGGGGTGTGACTTCATTTAGGCAGCGGTAGTCTACCATCAGCCTCCATTCTCCGCTGGCTTTACGCACTGGCCATATGGGGCTGTTAAAAGGTGAGGGAGTTTTGCTGATCACTCCCTGGCTCTCTAGTTGACGAATCAACTTATGAATGGGGAGCAAGGAATCCCTGTTGGTGCGGTACTGCCGTCCACGCACCGTTTTTGTGACAATCGGTACCTGTTGCTCTTTTACTTTTAGCAGCCCCACCACAGACGGATCTTCTGACAGGCCAGGCAAAACCAACAGCTGCTTAACGTTATCTGTGTCTACAGCAGCTATTCCAAAGGCCCATCGATACCCTTTGGGATCCTTGAAATGTCCCCTTCTGAGGTAATCAATACCGAGTATACTCGGAGCCCCTGGACCAGTTACAATAGGATGTTTTTGCCAGTCTTTACCAGTGAGGCTTATTTCGGCCTCCAACATAGTCAGCTCTTGGGAACCCCCAGTCACCCCAGAAATGTAAACTGAGTCTGTCCCTTGGTGACTCGAGGGCATCAGAGTGCACTGTGCACCAGTGTCCACCAGTGCCTCATATTGCTGTGCTTCTGATGTGCCAGGCCATCGAATCCACGCAGTCCAATACACTCTATTGTCCCTTCCCCACCCCGGCTGGGGGCAGGGCCCCTCTATTTGTTACCTCCATTGTTTTTCTGAGCAGGGCCCTTACGGCTTTTGCCATGTCCCGCAGCAACAGGAGCGGAGGATTTCACCTCGGTGGTTGATCTGGCTAGCAGTTCTGTTGCCTGTGCTTGTAGTGCAGGAGTGGGTTTTTTGTGCCACTTCTTCATGTCTTCTCCGTGGTCACGTAGGTAACGCCACAAGACAACGTGCGACATAGTCTTACTGTTGTCACTTGCTCAAGCAGGAGGACGTTGTCTTCTTCTAATAGCTGACATGCTGGATGATGCAAGTTGGGAGGACAACAAGTTGCTCAGCCTCTCCTGTAGACTGTCTCGATAATCCTGATTGTCATCAGGTTTATCATCATGAGGCAAAGAAGTCAGTTCCTCTATTATATCATCGTGATCACTCTCAAGTCTATCCAGTCTTTCAGTTACCTTTACAATGGCTGAAGCATAAACTTGCAGAGGGGTTAAGTGCAACTCAAAGCCATGGAGCCTG